>NC_079402.1:7473434-7494018 GCF_029220125.1 Pseudoliparis swirei | reverse complement strand
TCTATCTTTGTAAAAGGTAATCTGTGTGTATGTATATATATATACAAAATATAATACAGTTTTCAATGATGGATTCTCAGGTGGTTCTGTGCAACAAACCATCTTGCACATGAGGTTAAACAGCACACACACACTGTTATTATTACACTTACTTCTCATTCACTGGCTTTACTGGATGAAAGGTGATTGATTTGTAGTTTAACACCCTTCTCTGCTCTTCCATTCGAGCAGTTACCCACCCTTGACTTTAGAGTAGAGACTGTGTCTGTCCCACGGCCACTTCAATTAAATAAATCAAAAGTAAGCAGAAGAGGAGTCGTACACAATAACCTTATACAAGTTAACACAATTATTTCAGCAGTGCAACAAAATAGGTCTATTAAATGTGGTCTCCTAAATATTCGATCTCTGTCATCTAAAGCTGTGTTACTGAATGATTTAATATCAGATAATCACATTGATTTATGTTGCCTAACTGAAACCTGGCTGAGCCATGAAGAATATGTCTGCCTGAATGAATCGACTCCTCCAAGTCATATTAATACTCACATTCCTCGAGGCACCGGTCGAGGAGGTGGAGTAGCAGCCATCTTTGAATCGAGCCTATTAATTAATCCTCAACCAAAATTACACTACACCTCATTTGAAAGCCTTGTTCTTAGTCTTTCACATCCAACCTGGAAAACACTACAGCCAATTCGATTTGTGATTCTGCACCGGCCACCAGGTCCATATTCAGAGTTTATATCTGAATTCTCAGAATTTATATCAAGTTTGGTTCTTAAAACCGATAAAGTTATTATTGTTGGAGATTTTAATATCCATGTGGATGTTGATAATGATTGCCTTAGTGCTGCATTCATCTCCTTGTTGGACTCGATTGGCTTCTGTCAGAGAGTACGAAAACCCACTCACAGCTTTGGCCACACGCTTGATCTTGTTCTTACTTATGGCGTTGACATTGAGCATTTGAACGTCTTCCCACAGAATCCTCTTCTGTCAGACCACAACCTCATAACTTTTGAATTTATACTACTAGAGTGTACTCCGTTAGTCAAAGTTTTTACACTAGATGTCTAACTGATAGTGCTGTGGCTAAGTTTAAAGAGGCGATTCCTTCTGTATTTGATTCGATACCACGTCTCAATATAACAGAGGACTCCTGGTCTAACTTTAGTCCGTCCCAGATTGATCATCTTGTTGACAGTGCCATAGGCTCTCTGAGAATGACACTGGACTCGATAGCCCTCTGAAGAAGAAGACAGTGAGGAAGAGGAGGTTTGCTCCTGGTATAACCCTCAGACCGCAAGCTGAAGCAAGCGTCACGAAAGTTGAACGCATATGGCGTTCAACTAATCTCGAAGAATCCCGCTTAGTTTGGCGAGATAGTCTTAAAACATATAAGAAGGCCCTCCGTAATGCCAGAGCAGCCTATTACTCATCAATAATAGAAAAATAAAAACAACCCCAGGTTTCTCTTCAGCACTGTAGCCAGGCTGACAGAGAGTCACAGCTCTGTGGGCCGAGCATTCCTATAAACCTTAGTGGTAATGACTTTATGAACTTCTTTAATGAAAAGATTTTAACTATTAGGGACAAGATTAATAATCTCTTGCCCATAACCAGTGCCAATCTGTCCTCAAGTGGAATGGCCTTGAAACCGCTGTATGCCCTGGTGTATATTTGGAGGATTTTCTCCTATCAACCGTGACCAATTATTTCAACGGTTTCTACTTGAACACGTCTACCTGTCTCTTGGACCCCATCCCGACGAGGCTGCTTAAAGGCGTTTGCCTTTAATTGGCGGCTCTCTATTAGATATTATCAATGTGTCTCTGCTAACAGGCCACGTGCCACACTCCTTCAAGGTGGCTGTTATTAAACCTCTCCTGAAGAAGCCCACTCTGGATCCAGAGGTATTGGCTAACTACAGACCGATCTCTAACCTCCCTTCCTCTCCAAGATCCTTGAGAAAGTGGTCGCAAATCAGTTGTGCGACTTTCTACATCATAATAGTTTATTTGAGAAATTTCAATCAGGATTTAGAAAACACCACAGCACCGAGGCGGCACTGGTGGAAATTACAAATGACCTCTTAATGGCAGCAGATAAAGGACTCCTCTCTGTCCTGGTCTTGTTGAACCTTAGTGCTGCATGACACCATTGACCATGACATCCTGTTACAGAGACTGGAGCAGTCGATTGGCATTTCAGGCACGGCACTAATTTGGTTTAAATCCTATTTATCAGATCGATCTCAGTTTGTATTTGTAAACGATGACGCCTCGATAACCACCAACGTTAATCACGGAGTTCCACAAGGTTCTGTGCTTGGACCAATTTTATTTACCTTATACATGCTTCCTTTGGGCAATATTATCAGGAAACACTCCATAAACTTTCATTGTTATGCAGATGACACTCAACTATATTTATCGATAAAACCAGAGGAGAGCAACCAACTCTGTAAAATTCAAGCATGTCTTAAAGACATAAAAACATGGATGACCTGCAACTTCTTGATGTTAAACTCAGACAAAACCGAAGTAATTTTAATCGGCCCTGAGCACCTCAGAGATCAATTATCTGGTGATGTGGATTCTGTAGACGGCATTGCCCTGGCATCCAACACCACTGTAAAGAATCTTGGCGTTATCTTTGATCGGGACTTGTCCTTTAACTCCCACGTAAAGCAAATCTCAAGGACTGCATTCTTTCATCTACGTAATATTTCAAAAATCAGGCACATCTTGTCTCAAAGATGCAGAAAAATTGGTTCAGCGTTCGTTACTTGAGACTGGATTACTGCAACTCCTTATTAGCAGGCTGCTCTAATAAATCTCTTAGGTCCCTCCAGTTGATCCAGAATGCTGCAGCTCGTGTTCTCACTAAAACTGAAAGAGATCACATCACTCCTGCACTAGCTGCTCTGCACTGGCTCCCAGTAAAATCAAGAATCACTTTTAAAATTCTTCTCTTAACCTACAAAGCCTTGATTGGTGATGCTCCATCATATCTTAAGGAGCTTGTGGTACCATATTGCCCCACTAGAGAGCTACGCTCACTAAATGCGGGACTACTTGTAGTTCCTAGAGTCTTAAAAAGTAGAATGGGAGCCAGAGCCTTTGGTTATCAAGCTCCTCTTTTATGGAACCAGCTTCCAATTTAGTCCGGGAGGCAGACACAGTCACCTCGTTAAGAGTAGACTTAAGACCTTCCTCTTTGACAGAGCTTATAGTTAGGGCTGAATCAGGTTTGCCCTGGTCCAGCCCCTTGATATGCTGCTATAGGCTTATAGCTGCCGGGGGACTTTTTAGGATGCACTGAGTACCTATCTCCTCTTTCTCTCCCCTCCTTAAGGATGAATTTTCATCTCTCAATCACACGTTACTAACTCTGCTTTCTCCCGGAAGTCCTTTTGACTTTACGTCTCATGGGGTCATCGGACCCATGAGGCAGCATAAATCTATCTGCCTGATGGATCGTCTGGGTCGTCAATTCCTGCTCATGACTACGCCACTGTCCTGTTGAGACTCGCCTACTCCTCCTCCCACCGCCATCTGCCTGATGGATCGTGGAGGTCTCCATCGTGGAATATGCCTACTATGAACTATTCATACACTCTGTCATATTCATTGAATGTATTTTAACTCTAAATCTGTCCTTCTGTACATTACATCTATTGCATCTGTCCATCCTAGGAGAGGGATCCTCCTCTGTTGCTCTCCTCCAGGTTTCTTCCTTTTTCCCCTGAAGGGTTATTTGGGAGTTTTTCCTGGTCCGATGTGAGGTTTTGGGGCAGGGATGTCTATGTGTACAGATTGTAAAGCACTCCGAGACAAATTTGTAATTTGTGAAATTGGGCTATACAAATAAACTGAATTGAATTGAATTGAATTGATTTGTATGTGGCTGATCTATTTAAAACTAAAGAATTGAGAACAGGAGTCAACAGATAGATTGTTTGTCTGCAGTGGCCCCGTGTATTTTGACTGTTCCTCTCTATTAGCCTGTGACCTCTACAGACAATACTTGCTGCTAAATTATGGATCTTACTGTATCACTGTAAATAAATAACTCAATCTTTACAAACTGCAAAAATATCCCAATTGAAACTGACTAAACTTTGCAGCAATGGATTATAAAAACCTGGTGGCTTATTTTGCAACTTTTTGTGTCAAACAAGGACATGCGACTTATCTTTAAACATTTGCTAAGTCTGAATTCATCTTGTTTTCAGATAATACTGAAAGTTCTAAAAACGCTATGATGTTTGAACAATAAAACATTTAAAAAAGCTTGAATATTGAGATAATTAAGGCTTGTTTACAGCAATGCAACATTTCAAATAGTTGATATTGCCCTTATATAAAAGAGGGATGTGTTGGAGGACAAAATTAAGAGGCTTTTGTACTTATAAGGACTCAATTCCCGGGGATAAGAAACTATACATAAGATAGTTAGTTTTGAGAGGAATTCTGGGGGTATTTTGACGATTTTGAAACTTTGTTTTAAAAATAACATTGGTGTGTGTGAATGGTGAAGGTCAAAATGTAAAATCCAGTGGTAAAAATGGCAAATTTTGACAACATTGGCTGCTGTCGAGACACCAGCTCTAAGATGTGCCGTTTCCTTATACCATTCTGGAACAAAAGGTTAATTCAGCCGTGTCAGCCTTTGCGCTGCTGTCATTCTGCTGTTCTGTTTGATAAGTGCTTATGGCAGTAGGCTGTCAATCCCTCTGCCTCTTTTCTTCGAAGGGTCTGTACTGCTCTGTATTGTTCTGTATGTGAAAAGTCATGTGTAGAGGATGACATTCTCAACTGTGAAACAAACAAAACGCTTTCAGTCGTTGAGTATGAAGACATGTTACATCTTTTTTTAGGTTAAAAAAGGTGCCGGTTTTGGTTGTGATATTCCTGGAAAAAAAATTGTCGAGGCTATGCCCTCTTTAGAGCTGTTACTATTGAATTCATCTCTATGCTCATTTGCAATCATAATTTTTTTTTGTATGCCCGTGTGGTAAAAGAGTAAAGGCGTTCAAAAGAGTCTGGATGGAGCGATGTGTTTTGTGGAAGAAGTCTCAACACCAGGGATGCATTTAAGAGTATTTATTTGACAGTCATTTCTGGTTGCTTTAAAGTTTCTGTCGACCTCCAATAATCAGACAGCCAATCTAATGTCTCGCAAATAAGATTAGTACTTACAGTCTCCATTTAGTGAGCTTAAAGCTCCCAGTATGTGTGTTGTTCTTACTCACCACCCCGATGGCGTGCTCTCTCCTGCTCAGCATTTCAAAATAGACT
The DNA here is from genome assembly GCF_029220125.1 of Pseudoliparis swirei. Taxonomy (NCBI): domain Eukaryota; kingdom Metazoa; phylum Chordata; class Actinopteri; order Perciformes; family Liparidae; genus Pseudoliparis; species Pseudoliparis swirei. The sequence continues at coordinate 7,488,712 of NC_079402.1, read as the reverse complement.
GAGCTTTGCGCCAAGAGAGATAACAGCTGCTTTCCGCTTCCGGTTTAGAGCCCTACCCCCGGTTTTAGACTTCAGAATAAGAGCCTAAACAGGAAACCAGCTAGGATCTCAAGGGAAACGCACCTCTCCCATAATAAAACCAATCTCATTCATACTATCCACATCCTACAGTTGTGATAACAATAAACCTCATAAAATCAACATTACAGTTACACATATAATACAGTGATTATACTTGTCTATGCTTCTTAATACATTAATCGGAATATTCCTCCCTAATATCCACTATGTAAATTATCTTTCTATATGCATTATTTAAAACTAGTGCTGTGAAAAATAACGCGTTAACTCAGTTAATTCAATTCCAGGTTTAACTAGTTTTTTTTTTTTTTACGCATTTAACGCATGCGCAATGAGCTTCCAATCCGTCTGTTGTTGGTCGTCTCTAACCAGCAGCATGTCATTCTGTCTCTAGTGTCGCGTTAACACGACTCCGATCTCCGTCTCGCGCGCCGCAGAGCTCGGATGCCGGCGTGTGCGCGCACATTGGGGCGAAAAAAAGTCACTTGCAAAATGAGCTTCCAATACACCACTTCAATCTAAACTATGTCCGCTCTCATGCAGACGGTGCTGTTCATCGGTAATGATCCTTCCGCAGGTTCACCTACGGAAACCTTGTTACGACTTTTACTTCCTGTAGATCAGAGGTCTCAACACGTCGATCGCGACCTGCCAGTCGATCGCGGCGTAGTGTTGGTAGATCGCATGACATTAAAAGATTGGCCCGCCCCTGACATGTTCTCTATAGCACGTCTTTGTTCTTTTATTAAACTAAACGTCTGTTGTTGATCGTATCTCCACAGCAGCATGTCATTTCTGTCTCTTAGCGCGTTAACACTTATCGATCTCCGTCTCGCGCCACAGAGCCTCCGATGCTTGCGCATCGGGACCGAGCAAAAAAAGTCACTTGTCAATCTGTCCACCTGTCCGTGTCCGGGCCGGTGAGGTTTCAGCTTTGCAGCGGTGTCCCCGCCGTCCCTTTCATCATGACCCCAGTTCATGAAGAAAACCCACACAGTCAGTTTGCCTCAGCAGCTGCTAAAGGAAGACTAGGTGGAGTTAATGGTTTACAAACAAGAGAAAAATGTTCTGTTTAACCCTCCTGTTACCTTTACATTTACTAACATATTTTACCCTCGGGGTCAATTTGACTCCAGCAATTAAAACCTCCAGAAAATTATTAGAATTAATATTGCTTCTCAAGTTTAAGTGTGAGGTACTTTATGTTTGTTTGTTGACTACCTAAATAGCCCTTTAAATAAATAAAAAAGTTGATATTTCTTATATGTTTGACACAGTGAAAAACAGCCTGGGGTCAAATTGATTTAAAGAACACCGACATTAAACATTGAATGGGGTCAAATTGACCCCAAAGGTAACAGGAGAGTTACACATTCTGTTTAGGATGAAGATGTATTAATGTTCCATATGGAAGAAAACTGCTAAATAACTGCTGAGTTGCAGCACCATTGTATAGAAGAATGTATAAATGTATATATCCATCTTTTGTCATAAATCTCTATGTTCTCACAAAATATACCGAGAATATCGGTAATATGTGATTAATCATGATTAATCCACAAAAACCTGTGATTAACCCGATTAACATTTTTAATCGTTTCACAGCCCTATTTAAAACATAAGACTTCCTTATTTACATGTGCAAGTGTACATAAAATCCACTACAACCTAACAGTGGCCTGCACAGGACTCTCTCTCACTTCTGATGCTGACCTAGCAGGACCTAGGTCATAAACTGTAGTGTATTCATTTTCAGATGCCCCCTTTGAATGTGAAAAGGATCCACATCTCAGTTGATTGAAAGTATGAAAAATTAACTAAAAGACGGGTTTTATAGATTTTTAAAAGGGCAATTGACACGTGACAGTTTCCTCTTGTGAAGGTTGTGGAGGTATTTTCACCACATGACCTCAATGTCTTATATTTAGGTAAATATGATATGTTGAATATAAAGCAGTAAGGTTATTTTAGACACAATTAGCAGGTCAAGGGTCAGTCTGCAGAGTAGTGTGTGTGTGTGTGTGTGCATGTGAGTGTGTGTGTGAAAAGATGTCAGTGTGTCATAATTTGTTTTAATTTATCATTATCATTTCTAATTACAAATATTTGACACACAGTGCTGTAGTTGCAGACACACGTGGGTCGCTGTTCTGTCTGGTTGGTGAAGTCATGCATTGTGTGCTTCTTTACGTGAAAGCGACAAAGGAGAAAACGAGGTAAAGTGACGTACTTCCTGTCCTAGCCCATAAATACAAAATGCTGGCATGAAAATAACGGTAAGACATGAAACGCACCAAAACCCCTGTCATTAATTAGCTATTAACCTGCATAATAATTAGTCCAATGGAGTTGGTTAAAAATGAATTGCTAGCAGGCTAACGTAAACACGTAAATGCACGTAGGGACACCCCCATTCCCTGCATCTCTCGTGTGACCTTCGACCTGATTACATATGAGGTCACTTGGGAATCCCCAATGAAGGAAACATTTATGAATCAGATTAGGTGGAAAAATACCGTTATGGTAGACACAAACAATTCCGATGACACATAACCAATGGCAGACGCCAAATGCTGTCATATTGCGCAGGGGATACAAAAAATATATGGAAATTAAATGATCCCATTCATTCAAAATAAGTAATGAGGTGACAAGTTTGTTAGCAATGAAGCAAAAAGACTTTTCCCAATACGTTACTTAATAATTTTTGACCACAAGATTGTGGTCAGGTAATTTTCATTGCGTTGCGTTTGTGTCCTTTAATTTAATTTAATTCAGTTTATTTTGTATCGCCCATTATTAGACATACGTCATCCCTGTCCCAGGACCTCAAATCGGATCAGGAACAAAATCCCCAAAAATATAAAAAAAACTTTTACGGGGAAAACAGGGAAGAGACCTTCAGGAGAGCAACAGAGGAGGATCCCTCTCCCCATATGGAGAGAAGCAATAGATGGCATGTGTACAGAAGGCAACATTACAGAGTTACAACATATTCAATGAGTATGAAAGAGTGTAAGAATAGTTGGTATAGTCGTCATGAACCTTGTCGCTTGAGTCCCTGTTTGGCTTGGGTAGATATTACCATTGAAGGGAGACCGTGCTTTCCCCAGACAAGGCTTACGTGTCTCAGGAACGGATGGCGGATGTTGTGATACAGGGTTGGGTGACCCTCACCTATGGTAAAAAAGGAGTGCGATAGCAAATACAAGCTGCCGAAAAGAGCTTCATTCACTCGACTAGGGCTGCAGCTCCTTCGTGTTGAAAGGTACAAGCTGAGGTTGCTTGGGCATCTGATCAGGATGCCTCCTCGACATCTCCCTTTACAATCTTTCCGGGCACGTTCAACTGGTGAGTCCCTGGGGTAGACCCAGAACATGCTGGAAGGATTATATAGCCTGTCTGCCTTGGGAATGCCAAGCGTCTGGAATACCCTGCTAAGCCTGCTTCCCTCCCTGCTACTCCAGCCCCTGATAAGCGGAAAGTTGATCTATGGATGGACGTTTTGTTTGCATCGGTTTTGCTTTACGTGGTTGTTACCTTGGCTTTTGCTCTCTATCTTAAAAGCTTAAAATAGATTACTTGGCCTAAAGACAGCCTGGTCTTTGTTATATACTGGCAGCAATATAAAGAGTATGCTAAACATATAGGACTACTCCCTTGAAGGGCAGAAAAGAAGAGAATCACTACCAGTGTATTTTACAATCCAGGACTGGTGTCAAATGTAGCTTAGCGAAAATTCAGACAGGAAGACAGTGGGTACAGCTGGTTCATTCACAAGTCTTGCAGCGATTACTCCATTAGCTGATTGGGGGCGGGCCCGATGAATGAACCAACCATTTAGAGCCAGCCCAGTTGGATAAGCCTATCACAGAGTCGTTGGTAACACTTTAAAGTTCTGTTCTCTGCTGCTGTCAGTTGTCGTTTCAGCTCGCGTCGTTTTGTATGGGGAGATTGGTCCTCTGCTGATTGCATCTAATTATTGGGAGCTGAAACATGTCAGATTCCGATTGTGGTTATCTCGTGGAGAGGTGTGTTCAGTGGCAGCAGCGGCTGCCCTGCTCAGGCATATACTCACCCAGTGCGGTGTTTCTAGCAGCGAGCCTCCTCTCCTGCTCCACTAGCAAGTATGGCTAGTTAGTTAGCTGCTATCAGCTGCTCCCTCTACGGCGACGGGACCGGAAGAGCGGGTGTATGCCAAGGCTGCAGGCGAAGAGGAGCACGGCGCTTCTGGTATTTGCACGCCAGAATTCGTCTCCTCTACGATTGACAACGGCGTCATCTCCGCCCTGCAGTCACGGTGTAGCTTCATGCACACCATCGATGCTCTTCAAATCGGTAACCGCTGTGTCTTTATTACGTTGTTTCGGGCGGCGCTAACTGCTCCGTGAGGTGAACCGAACACTAAATAAGTGCACGCTGAGTTCAGACTCGCGCTCAAGCTCCGGACCGTCTTTTCGATTCAAGCAGTACGAACCAGTCCTTCCAGTCACGGAAGGGAGCGTGTTCGAAAGTGATGCCGTTTGTGAAATGACATAACGGGGCAGCAGTTCATACAAACGTTAATGTCACGGTAGGACGGCGCCAGGCATGCACGCCAGTCAGGAGAAGTATCGCAGCCGCGATTATTTGGTAGTCCCGCTAGGGTCGCGGCTTGGTCGTGACATCGCATTGTCTAACGTGTATTCTGTGTTGACATAGCCTGGTAGTTGTATCAATGGATACGTAGTGTAAATAAAGGTTTCTAATTTAGGTTAACTTAAGGATGCAGTTGCCACTAAATAATACGTACGAGTTGACTACCGCGGTAAGTACATTTAGTGGGAGGATGTCAGCGAGAATAAAATATAAATATATTTATATATTGTATACAAATGAAAATAAATATTTTATATTTTAGTTTATATTTATAAAGAAGGTCGAAGTCATTGAGTCTGTAAAGTCAATAGAGCCGATGTAGTCGGGCAAGTGTCAGCCTGTACAGGACAGCTGGGACTAACGGTGCCCCTTAAGGCTGACTAGAGCAAACATTAAGCCGGTAAGGCTGGCGTGAGCATTGAGGCCTGTAAGACTGGCTGGAGCTAGCATTGACCCTGTAGAAGCTGGCCGCAGCGAGCATTGAGCCTCGGAAGACTGGAGCAAGCATTGAGCCTCGGAAGGCTGGAGCAAGCGTTGGGCCTGTGAGACTGGCTGGAGCGAGCCGTGGGTCTGGAAGGCAGGCTGGCACGAGCATTGAGGCCTGTAAGACTGGCTGGAGCTAGCATTGACCCTGTAAAAGCTGGCGGGCGAGCATTGAGCCTCTAATGGCAGGCAGGGGCAAGCATTGAGCCTCGGAAGACTGGAGCAAGCATTAAGCCTCGGAAGGCTGGAGCAAGCGTTGGGCCTGTAAGACTGGCTGGAGCTAGCATTGAGCCTCTAATGGCAGGCAGAAGCAAGCATTGAGCCGCTAAGTTGGGGAGTGGGAGTCGATCTGTTGGAAACTTGAGACTTTCAAAGATTGACTTTCTTTCTGCCTACCGGTTTGTGGTAAGATGGCTTGGCTTGGTCACATATTTGTAGTTGGGTAGCAGAATAAGGTAAAAGCCAGAGTGGGCTTGTTAGGATACAACATTTAGAAGTATAATCGAGGTAGCATATATTTAGTAGGCGTGGGGTTTAGTGTTTTCTTTAAATAGTCATTAAACGTTAATTCAACAGCTCGTCTTTAAATGTGGTAATAAGTTTTCAGAAGAAACAGGATTTCAACTTCAGTGTGGCAATTCATATTCACCGCTAGCTGGGTGCTGGACACCTGAGGAGTAATTCAGCGGGCAATCTGATTGGCAGGTTAGTACTGTTGCATGTGGAATGACTCGAGAGGTAAGAAGGTAGAATAGAGAGTAAGTATCTATTAGGGGTAGGTCCAGCGGGAGGAGGATATCGGCTGGGTCTTGACCCTTGCATAAAGGACTGCATAAACACTTTGGTGTGAGCGCGGCAGTATAGTCGTGGGCGTCTGCGGAGGCTTGGTCTAGGACGCAAGAACAAGTAAAAGAGTTGACGCTTACTCACTCTCCTGGCCATTGGTACATTCGTCAGAGGTATCATACCTGACGAATGCGCGTTTATGGCCTACTCTCTGGATATGGCATCGGCCTATCTCAAATTTTCCCGATATTATCTATCTTGACGGGCGGTATGACTTGCGGGCAGGTTGTTGGACAAGTTCTGTATGGAGTTGCGTTTGCTGCAAAGGCTGATGGTGCATTTCCTGATGCAGTCAAGGGCTACGGATGCAGGCCATCCGTGGTTTTGGGGGTTACTGGCCTCCTCTGTGACACAGTTGCAGTCCGTCAATGGTGATCGTTAAGCAACTTCATTAGCTTAGAGACGCTCAGCTTCCTAAACACCTCAGGCCATTTTCGGATCCTGGATGGTCTTCCGGGCAATACTCCAAGCATCTAGGCAGCTTGGGACGGAGGCCTCCTTTCTGCGATCAACGAAGCATTATGTAGGTCAAAGGGGTAGCACAGAGGCTGCTACTTTGGCTAACCCCTAAACATCACAGTTGCACTGATGCCGGAAGGACAGCTGTAGACCTTTACCCTGACCTCAACCTAATGCTGGCCAGTCATAAATCATTGAAGTCCGACACTATATGGTAAGTCATTCATATAAATTGGGTGTGGTGTCCGTTCAAGTATTGGTTGGCAGTGACTTGTCAGTCATCTTATGTACAGCCGTATCTCACCATAGCTAAGGTTCCAGATCCGCCGCTAACACGGACGGTGGAACCATGCTGGTGCGAGGATCCGTTTTCTTGTGAGTTTCCTCAATGTCCTGCTTCTACGTTGCCTCATCTAAACGTGGGCTTCTAGCATTCTCTAGTTTCACGTTGCCCTTAACTAACATGACGCATGCTTGAGTACCTCTTGGTTCGGCCTAAGACTGGCTCCTCTGCTCCTCTCTTCCTTATCCCGGGGAAGGTGGCCATATCTCAGACTTGGTTCCGGGGTCATTGGAAGGTTATCCTCCCAAATAGCAACTTAGCCTAGCCAAACTACTCGGGGCATTCTTTCCGGATAGGGGCTGCTACTTCAGCAGCCGCCAAGGCATCTCCGCCTCAACTCTCCAGAGAATGGGGAGGTGGTCCTCCTCTGCCGTTGGCTCCGACATCCGGCTGGACCTCGACACCATATGGTCAAGTCAAAGGTCCCTGAAACCTTAAATTGGTAAGGTTTACATATAACTGGTGGTGGTGTTCATGTCGCGGCTATGCTGGCCTTAAATCTAGAAGAAGAAGAATATTTTCCTGCTTTTACGTTGTCTCGCCTAAACGTGTTCTTCTAGCATTCTCTGGTTTCACGTTGCCCTTAACTAACGTGAAGTTTCTACTTCCCTGGTTGACGTTGCCTATCTTAACGTAATAGTTAGCGGTTTACGTTGCCCGGCTTAACGTGATCTTTTCTTAATTTCCTAGGTGAACGCAATCCTGCGTAACGGTATTCTTCTTATTTTCCTAGGTCTCCCTTACCTGGCAAAGCGGATTACCTTGCAATTTCCAGCAAAAAATTAAGGCAAAAGATGGTATGGAAACCCGCTCTCGTTTACAGGTCCGGGGAGGGCCGTCACAAAGCTGACATAATATTCCTGTTTCCGGGTATTTCTTGTTTCTGGGTCTGCGACGAACCCGTCCAACGAGGACACAGTCTTTTTCCCGGACGTACTTCCCCGGATGCGTGGGAACGCCAGAGTCCGACAGGGGTCTAACGAGAAGCGACCAACCGATACAAATCGATTTCGAACTGTCCTGCGGTCTTGAAAGTGACCCCTACTATCCTGTTCTGCGGTCTACAGGACCCCAACCTGTCCTTGTCTGCGGTCTACCCATGACCCAATCTATTCTTATCTGCGGTCTAACTTGACCCAACCTATCCGTTCTTGGGTGCGACCAAGCACGTCGTGACCGCTATCCATTCGGGATCTTAAAATCCCTTCTCCTTGAAGTGGTAGTTCCTTTCCACACTGTCCAGTTCTGCGGTCTACTCGACCCCCTCCTGTCCTTGTCTGCGGTGCGTCTTCACCCCTAATCTGCCTTTCTGCGTCATTTCCGACCCCGCTATCATTTTCGGGATCCGTCGGATCCTGCTGTCTTAGTGCTGTATATCTAGATCGGCACTATTAGCTTCATGCTTCGATAGAGGCCCCGTATCCTTGTCTGCAGTCCTTCGGGGCCTTCCTCTCTTGCTTTTAGCTAGACCTTCTTAACTCTGTGATGTTTACTATCCCGGCTAGCATTAATCCCTTCGAACCATAACTAGTGGTTTCATGAAATGGTTCTAGGGGTGCCTAGGAAACTTCTGCGGCTGTAGGTAAGGTTGCATTTATTTTATACAGATAAAATAATTCTCTTTGGGGGGATTCTGCCTGCGCAGATATCAGCATCTCTACCCCTGGTTTATCCTACTTCAGGATGGAGTCCAATCGCCAAAAAAGACTTTGCACTATTGCAATATTCTATTGTAATAAATGATTGTTCCACTCTAAATACCCGTCTCTCCTGATTGAAATGTAGCTTAGCGAAAATTCAGACAGGAAGACAGTGGGTACAGCTGGTTCATTCACAAGTCTTGCAGCGATTACTCCATTAGCTGATTGGGGGCGGGCCCGATGAATGAACCAACCATTTAGAGCCAGCCCAGTTGGATAAGCCTATCACAGAGTCGTTGGTAACACTTTAAAGTTCTGTTCTCTGCTGCTGTCAGTTGTCGTTTCAGCTCGCGTCGTTTCGACCCTCCGCCACCCCAGGCTCCTCCAGTTGGAGTTGTGGCAACTCTTCTTCGACACCATCACCAGTGTCTGGACTCCATGGGGGGATTCTGCCTGCGCAGATATCAGCATCTCTACCCCTGGTTTATCCTACTTCAGGATGGAGTCCAATCGCCAAAAAGACTTTGCACTATTGCAATATTCTATTGTAATAAATGATTGTTCCACTCTAAATACCCGTCTCTCCTGATTGAAATGCCTCGATGTTTGCATAGGATGAGTCAAGGATTAGTTACGCATGTAGCACTTTTGCGTGTGTTTTGTAAACTAATCAAAAAGTGTTTCCAAATGAGTCCCATTTCCTAAATCAAGTTGGCCTGAACCTTGAACCAAGACCACCATTTTTTCCTAACCTTCAAGCGTTCTAAACTGCCTAAATGTTAACAAAAAACTTTAAATCATGCTTTTCTTTTTGACAGGAGCAGATATTGTAGGGAAAACAAATAAAATACAATGACAGGGAAGGCATTGCAGATATGTTGAATGTTTCCTTGCAATACATATAAAAGCAAAAACAGTCCAAGCGGCATAATGTTTCCTGCAAAATGTATTTATATAATGAAATTCCATGTGCATGAATGCCCTCTCCAGGAGACGGGCTTGAACATTGTCATAATCAGAGATAGAGTGTGAACTTGCTTTAACATTGCTAAAAGCATGCCTGCTTATGCATTCAGCTAAATATTCAGTCTCTTAGAAAAAGAATGACCAGACAATGTGCGTTACAGCCGCACTGCAAAAGCCTCCATAACAGGGACATAAAATGAGACAGAATGAGAAGTGACAGAATGTGTTTCACTTCACAGACACAAGAGGAGGAAATGTAATGCTCAATCAAAACTATACATCCAAAGAAAAACAATTCTCTCTTATTATGGCAATATCAACGTAGCAATATTTGGGCATTTTACCATCATGAGTTTTTCTTTTGAATTATACAGACATTGTTTGCTTCACTGGCAATGCACTATGCAAGTATTATTGATTAACAGATCCTAATGCAATTTGTATGGAGCAAACCCGTGTTCAGGCAACAAATCTACTTTGTTAGGTTGAAGAAAACTTGGTTCGGGGAACAATAACTGGATGTGGCTAGAATAAAGTACAGGTCATGTGACAACTCAACAATGCCTTAATATTTCACATGACCTTTCCTAGATATAGCTACAGTGTCTGTGAACAGTCTTTACTGTTGAATTAGTATTTAACACACTCACGTGTGGTATTTCAAGCACAGTTTTTAAAGCTTTTTTTGAGGACTATTGTTTTTCAAGTGTGTCCTTGATTCCTCTTCATATAACTCACAGGGTCACATTTGAAGCAAATAATCAATGGTTTGAATGAAGAGTTGGATGTTTCATTCTGTGCACAGTACATTTATTACCTTTTGGGGAAAAATATGCCACCTTTTCATGTGGATGTCCCATCAGTGCGGGAGGTAATATAGTGGCGACTATGGGTCAGTGGTTAGCAGGAGGGCTGTCTTTCAATCAGGGGGTTGGAGGTTCAATCCCCGCCCAAGTCGATGTGTCCTTGAGCAAGACACTTAACCCTGAATTGCTCCCTGTAGTTGCATCTACAGTGTATGAATGTAACAGGATTGTAAGTTGCTTTGGATAAAGGCGTCAGCTAAATGACATGTAATGTAATATATCTTCTATATCCTTAATTGCCTTTCACTCATCGTAAAACACAAACAAAAGGAAACTCACCAAACAACATATTGGTTAGCTTTTCCACTGTTCCAACAATCTGCAAATTTGGTTTGTGTAAAATAAATAAATCCTTAATTCACTGTAAAAAAAAAAAAAAAAACATAACCAGAAAGCACAAACATTTTCCCTCAAATTGTAACTGGCAAAAAAGCAACACTGTATTTTACATGCTTGATTTCAAGGAGACACGTTTGCTCCAATACATGTGTACAAACAAATCGAACATGTATGAGAATGCAATGTATCCCTGCAGAACGTGGAAAGTTATATTGCCGGAGACATTTTTACGTTGGAAACAAACTAGAAGATTATTTAGCCAGTTAAGATAAGATAGGACCATTTTGACAATCGTGATTGTTGGCCACCCTTATCGAGCAATGTGAAGGATTTGCAGGCTTAATCTCAACCACTCCGAATGGCTAGGGAATAACACAATCTAATACCTGATAATATCAAACATATTTACAACTCAAGATGATCACTTAAAATTCCCAAAGTAGAGATTGACAAAACGCATAGCTTACAGCAGTGGTCCCCAAACTACGCCCGCTGGGCGACCGCCCGCCTCACATTTGGACCGCCCCTGAACAATATCAGAGACGCATTCCGATTAATTATTTTTTTCACCCTGCCCGCTGCCGTTGAGAGTGCAGTGAGACGCGGAGAAAATGTGAAGTGGTGCTCTTCGCAATAAAACATCTTTGATGGGACGTGTCGCGTCTCGGCCAATCAGCATTCAGATGTCGACAGCGTTTGGGAAGTTAGGTTAGCTTGAATGTTAGTCCGCTACATCTGCTGCTGTCACGCTGCACGGTGTAGCGATACTAACGAAGTACCCGTACGTTAAAAACGATGTGATTTAGCATATTTTTAATATCGATACCTCATTAAAAGAGCGATCAGAGCGCACGCAATGCTCCGCTCTGTTAAATGCTGTCTGCACGCGCAGTACTCACAGCGAGTGAGTGTGCTCACCTGTGTGCGCGCATCACATCTGAGCGATGCACACAGGTGAGCACACTCTCACTAGCACCCCCACCCCCCCCTCCCGGCTGGCCCTCCAGCAGACAAGGGAAACGTTATGTGGCCCTCTCAGGAAAAAGTTTGGGGACCCCTGGTTTACAGTGATGTCAGAGCCAAATACCATTCTCTGTCTGGACATCGGTGACATATTGAGGGGCTGACATATGTTTTACTTCGGCTTAAAACTCTGTCCTTCATCCGTCTTGTTATCCATCTAGTGTGAACATGAAATCCTTTCCAAATAGGATGTTTACTTTATAGGGCTTTGAGTTAGCCATGATGTTTTTTTTTATTCACAAAAATAACAAGTAAAAAAGTAATTCATGACAAAATGTTAAATAGCCTCTGATGACTCAAAATCGAATGGTTGGTATTTGCAATCTTGACCACCATCACTGCCAACGTTTTGGTTTGTTGGTTTGCTTGTCGTTTCTCAGACAGATAACGAAAAGAAGAAAAAGCTAAACCAATTTTTTCGGTAAATTTAAGAGCGGATCCAAATCACTGTGCGGAAACCCAGTTTGTTTTTCCTTTTTGGAAACAGCCTTGACAGAGGTCGGCTCTTATTGAATACCCTTCTAGTTTCTACATGATTCTCAATTTTTATAATTGCAGTCAAACAAATGACGAGCAGCACTTTATCCTGTGTGGAGTGATGTTAGGACACAGTGGCACATTATCAGTCGCAATGTCTATTTGAATCTCTCTGTCTGCAAGGGATATGAAATAACCGATGCAGAATTTGGAATGTCTGCAATGGATAAGAAATAAGAAATAATATAAGGATATCAAGATGGCACAAAAGTAGAGAGGCTAGAGAAGAGGAGAGTTAATTAAAAGTCGAAATGCTGCAGTCGGCACGGTGAGGGCAGATCAGTGGGGGAGGAAAACATGTTAAGCTGCTGTAGTTATGTTTTGGTTCCTCGTACCTCCTACCAGTCAGAGAGCCATACATAATAGATAGATAGATAGATATATACTTTATTAATCCCCAAGGGGAAATTTGTCGAGCCAGTAGCAGCAACACACAAGAATAAAAATAAAAATAAAAAACACAAATATAAGAAGGGTTAGGGTGATCTGGCAAGAGGTGAACTGTTGTAGAGCCTCATAGCCGTCGGCAGGAATGTTCTCCTGTATCTGTCCTTGTGGCAGCGGAGCGTGAGGAGACGTTTGGAGAAAGTACTCCTCTGTCCCTGTAGGAGGTGGTGGAGAGGGTGGTCCGGGTTGTCCAATATGGACACCAGTTTCTTCAACGTCCTCCTCTCCACCACCTGTTCCAGGTGCTCCAGCTGGCAGCCGATGATGGAGCCAGCCTTCCTAACCAGTTTGTTAAGGCGGCTGGTGTCACGGCTCCGATGCTGCTCCCCCAGCAGACAATGGCAAAGTGCAGCACACTGGCCACAACCGACTGGTAGAATAACTCCAACATCTTGCTGCACACGTTGAAGGATCGCTTTCTCAGGAAAAGAGTCGACTCATCCCTTCTTGTACACAGCGTTGATGTTGGCCTTCCAGTTCAGTCGGCTGTCGATGGAAACGCCGCGGTACTTGTACTCGTCCACGATGTCCACGTCCACTCCCAGGACACTCAGAGTGTGGAGCTGTCGCCTTCCTCCTGAAGTCCACCACCATCTCTCTGGTCTTGGCCAGTTCAGCCGCAGGTGGTTCTCATCGCCCACTTTACAAAGTCACTCACCACTGCCCTGTACTCCTCCTCCCGTCCATCCCTAATACACCCGACCACTGCAGAATCATCAGAGTACTTCTGCAGATGGCATGACTCCGTGTTGTACTGGAAGTCACTGGTGTACAGGGTGAAGAAGGAAGGAGACAGAACAGTTCCCTGTGGGCTCCAACATCGCGACCACTGTTCCAGACAGCACACGCCCATTCTGACAAACTGTGGTCTGCCTGTGAGGTAGTCAGTGATCCAGGAGATGATGGACGCGTCCACACCGGCCACGCAGCTTCTCACTCAGCAGCAGTGGCTGGATGGTGCAATGCACTGGAGAAGTCAAAAGTGACTCTCACAGAGACACCGGTTCCATCCAGGTGCGACTGAGCTCGTTGCAGCAGGCAGATGATGGCGTCGTCCACTCCCACATGAGGCTGGTAAGCAAATTGCACAGGGTCCAGCGACGATTTCACCTGCTGACCGGAGGTGGGCCAAGACCAGCCTCTCCAGCACCTTCATCACATGGGAGGTGAGGCGACCGGTCGGTAGTCGTTGGAGGCCAGATGGTGTTGACTTCTTTGGGACAGGGACCAGGCTGCCACAACGTCTTCCCACAGCACGGGACTTCCCCCAGCCTCAGGCTGAGGTTGAAGAGGGCGCTGCAGGACACCAGACAGCTGGGTGGCGCCCAGGTCTTTAGGACTCCTGGGGCTGATGCCATCAGGACCCTTCAGCTCTGCGCTGGTGTAGTTTCTCCAGCTGTCTTCTCACCTGGTCCAGTCGTCACAGAGAGAGGGGAGGGTGGAGGAGCCATTGTTGTGAGGGCTCGGTGGATGTGCAGCCTTTCAGCAGGGGGACAGAGGGGAGTGTGTTTGGGAGGTGTGAAGTGTGGAGGAGAGGGGGGGGGGCTGTGAACTGAACCTATTGAAAAAACAGTTCAGCTCGTTGGCCCTCTCCAGGGAGCCCCTGGCTGTCTCCCTCCACCTTGAAGCCAGTTATCTGCTCGCATGCCAGACCACACCTCCTTGTGTTGTTCAGCTGAGTTTAACCTCCAGCTTCCTCCTGTAAGGAGTCCTTGCCTCCTGAGCTTCACCTTTAGGTTGCGCTGGGCTTTCCTCAGCTCATCTCTGTCTCCAGACCTGAAAGCAGCTTTCTTCATGTTAAGCAGTTTCCTTCAGGTCCCTGGTGATCAGGGAGGGTTGTTGTTGGGGGAAAGCTTGGCGCACAGTCCGTGATGGGATGGTGGTGTGTTGCCACAGAACTTGATGTATTCACACCGTGATGCAGTCGGTCATACTGTTGATGTCCTCCCGTGCGGTCCACACAACACATCCCAGTCCGTTAGGATCGAAGCAGTCCTGTAGAGCGTCGTTAGCCTCCAGAGACCACCTCCTCACAGTCCTGGTGGTCACCGCAGCCTCTTCACCAGAGGAACATACCTGGGTGTCAGCCGGACCAGGTCATGATCAGACCTGCCGAGGGGGAAGGGCAGATGGCGCTGTATGCGTCCTTAGTGTTAACTCTACAGCAGTCCAGAGTTTTATTGTTCCTTGTTGGGCAGTCTATGTATTGATGGAAGGTTGGCAGAGCTTTTTCCAATATGGTGTGGTTAAGAGTCACCAGTGATAGCCATGAATGCTCAGGCTGATGATTCAGCAGAGCAGACACAGTGAGTGGATGGTGTCCACAGCTTCCTCAGCGTCAGCTGATATACGCGTACGACAACCACAATGGCGGACGTGAACTCTCTCGGCAAATAGTACGGGCGCATCCCCACGGCCAACAGTTCCAATGTTCGGGCTGAAAGCGCTCCTTCACGCACATGGTCCGGGTGGCACCACCGTTCATTCACAAATGTGCGATCCGCCCCCTCTTCTTACCGGCTCTGTGTAGCGTCCTGTCAGCCCGAACAGTCCTGAAGCCGGGCAAAGACGGCTGGCTGTGATCCGGGGATAGTCCGCGGAGCCACGCTC